>NC_057799.1:630662475-630674586 GCF_018294505.1 Triticum aestivum
ACATGCTTCAGAGCGACGACGAGTAGCTCAAGGCGTGGTACCTGGCGGACCGTGGCCTCATCCTGAACCAGATGCCGGCGACGGCGGCACCAACTCCCACGCTGACGCCAACGCCGCCGTCAAGCCCGGGCGATGATGCCTCCACGACGCCCAACATAGAAGCCGCGCCGACGCCGACCAGCCCGCGCACGCCGACTCCTCCGACGCCGGAGGCCGACACCGCCGTTTTATGCACTGCCTACGCTTCCTTTCTTTTGCACGCCGAACTTTTTATTTGATCGTCGAACTGTGGCAAGGTGATTGCCGAACTGTGGCGCTGATCGCCGGGCTTGTGGCATTTTTTGGATAGCGGGAATGGACAAGTTTGAATTTACGACGCCATGGGGCGGCACCTGGGGGAGTGGCTGGGACCTAGATCGTCCCCCGGGCCTAAAAATCATCGGGCGAGCGCCCGAAATAGCGCCGGCCTATGCGCTGGGGGCCGAACGAGTGGAGTTGCTATAACTTCGTGTTGTTGCATTGGTTTTTAATGTCAGGTCGGCTGAGATTTACCTCAAACCCTCGGCGGTCCAAAGTTGTAAGATGCGAGGTAGCCACTCTGCGCGACGGATCCCAAGGGCGGCATGCGCCATGTCTGGGCCGAACTGTGCAAGGCCAATGCTGCAGTCGCTGTTCCACGGTCCATGCATGCATGCGTCGGAACGACATCCAGATCACGGGCAGAATCAAAGGTCATGATGATGAGACGCGGGTAGGGCCAGATGAGATCGAGCCATCCGGTGTGCGTGACGCCGCGGGGCCAAGGCCAGGGGACGCACATGAGATCATCCGAAAACGGCCAGCCTCGAGGAAAACGTGGCGGCCTGAAAGCCACGGCGCGCATGGCATGCCGGGGCTCGGTTCGTCGACTGCCCACTTGGTTCGTTTGGTCTGGGCGGGTGGGGCTCGGGTCGCCAGGTTCGCCGGACTTGACCCGCTTCCGCAGCGGGATCCAGCCATGCATTAATCCGGCGGCGGGCCAACGATACCGGAGAAGACCATGGCAGCAGCTTGCACGTCGATCGATGTCACGGTGTGGACGGCAGCCACCTGACCTGACCCGACCGGACCCCGCCGGCCGCTCGGCGCTGGCAGGTTGGCTCCGTCCCGGCGGATTGGCCCCCGCCATGACTAAACAACTGTGGAGACGCATGTCATTTGGTTCGCTAACAGGACTGCGATTAATGCAGGAGACGCTACTATTCTTCTGGGTGTTACCGTGCCAGCGTGCTCAGATCACTCACGGGTGTGCCTGCCTGTACTGTACATGTGCCGTGCCGGTGCCAGCGTGAGCGCGTGACACGTACGTACGTTTGGTAGCAAGCAAGCACGCACGTACCACCGTGCATGCATCGGACGGTAGAGTAGCAGCTGATGGACCAAATCGATCGTTAATGGCGGCCGGCACCAGCACCACCACCAGCAGGTGGCAGTACGTGTTCGTTTTCAATGGCGCTGATCCGATTCTTGTCCGGCTGAATCCTGAAAGATTTGGCTCAGTGGGAGACACTGACTTGTCGATCATCGATGGGTTGCTACGGAACACGGACTTTGCAGCGTCGAGTGTGAACTGTTGTAGCTGGTTTTTTTTCTTCTAGAACGGAGACTGACTCGGTCGCTGCTCTTACAGTGACGATTATTTCAAGTCTGAACCGCGTGACAGTACGTAGTCCCTGATAATAGAGTAGTATATAGCCAGACGAGACGGGCCCAGCTAGGCATGTAGCAGTAGGGCTGCGCCTTGCGTCTCGTGCCAACGTTTAGTCTTGCCTAGTTGGCTTGACGTATCAGATCGGACCGGCACGACTCGCTTTCCCGGCGGTGGAACTGGAACGGATCCGCGGGCCCGGTCCTATGTACTGTAGTTTTCACGCGGAGATCTCTCTCAAGATTGATCTAAACACGTCTTATGATTACTTTTTAAATGAACATCAACTTTATTAATTACAAATAATTGTTACATCATCAATAAGTAAAGATACAATCACTCATAGGCTCCTCAAACCAGTCCCTAGTGACGGATTTTTTTTGCTAGCCTAGCAAGTTCCAACCTAACAGGAGAAAAGCCACAACCTAGGAAATAACAATCGTCAACCACTGCTGCCTGCCTAATGTCCTCCATTCTTCATTGTGTCAATCACATTCATATTGTCAGAGTTAACGACAAGACGCTTGCAACCCTCTTTCTGTGCAAGGAATAGGCCGACCTTAGAACCAATGCTTATGCTGTTGCACCAATCAATGTTTCCACCATCTTATGTTTATTTACAGGATCAATGTTTCCACCATCCTACTTTCCGGAATGCAAAACTTACCCTCTGCACTGTACTGTACAGAGAAACGGATACGTTAGGTAGGCGCCATGAAAGTACAGTACTACACATATTACGTGCAGCTAACCACGCGGGAGAGGTACTTGTCGGCATGCCAAGGACCAGACAACCTCTCGAGTAGTGGAGTCTGATTTCGTCGGATCCACGAGTTGGCGCCGTGTCTATGAGAGCAAATCTACGAGGGATCGATCCCAAATGGAGTAGAAGTTAATTAATTATAAGCACCTGAAAAGGACAGCACGGCCGAGTTGTTATACAATGATACTACGTCAGAGGCGACCAAGTAGTGCCTGCCTGACAGAGCAGTTGCACGTACTCAGACACGACAACCGAAACGGCCAAACCATTTTCCGGGAGCCAGCATTTGGCACGACAAGTACATAACGTAACTACTAGTATATGATCATCATAGGGTATGACCGGAGTACGTGCAACAGCAAGCGGAGCGGCACTTCACTTCCAGCAGCAGCAGCATCGAGTTCAAGCTGCCTCCAAAACGATGGCCGAAGACGACGACAGGCAGCTTCCACAAAATCATAATGGTGGTTATCAAGTCAGTCGGGCACACATGTCACATGGTGCCTTCCGATGGTTCCTCAGAGCTGCCAGTCGATGGCGGATAGCCCGAGCCTCTCCAGGATCTGATTCGTCTTCGAAAAGTGCCTGTTCAACATATACACACAAACAGGACAAATCATAATGTGTGGATATTTAGTGCTCTAGCGTCCAGAGGATCCTTGAAAGATAACCACCAAGGGGTGGGGGAACAGGATTTGACTTGCTCGGATCGGCAGGCCCCATGAACAAACAGGGCATCAGATACCACCATCTAATCCGATCTTCCGTATTATGCAGAGCCATTAACAGCAGTGAGTGAAAAGGCGAAAGTAACATCGAGTTGGGAAAGTTTAAGGCGAAAGCGACGGGAGTTCATGGGGCGTGGACGGACAGTAGCATTAGATAATGGTGCAGGTAGAGTTAAAGGTTTGTTCGCTCACAGGATAAATCATCATTACCCACTAGTAAAGAACATGTACGGTGAGACATATGCGAGCTATTAGTGGGGTTTCGTACTGCCTAGCCTCACTCAAACAAGCGGTGATAAATATCATATAGCAATTCAATATTGTCAGTGGTAATCGTCCTTTGTATTCCTGTGGCCACCCAAATCTCCCCTAGTTGGCATACTGGCATGCAACTGGGAAATCTTTATCGTTTCTCTCTTATCTTTCCATCCTTTTCAGTTTTTAGCTTCGAGGGGAATAAATTGCAAAAATCCACTACAACTGGGGACCCTAGCTAATTCATAAAACCATCACCATTCATTTTTCTTTCTTTCAAAAAACCATCAGCATTGGGCTGACAGTTTTCAAAAACCACTGATCGCACGTATAAGCACTTGCTAACGCTAAAACTGACATATAGGTCCCATCATAAGTGATGACGTGGCAAACAAAACTAACGGCGTTTGACTAACCGTCAAAATAGACGTGGGACCCATATGTCAGTGTGATATCTCACCTATAATAAATAAACACATCTATGTGTCCTCCTCCTCTCGATCCACTGTGCATGTAGTGTGCACAGCCGCCGCCGCCGCCCCTATCCGGAAGGATCCCACGTCGAACCGCTGGTCGCCGCCGGCAAGCCAAGCCGTCGCCCCCTCGCCCTTATTTCTCCTCCATCTTCTCTTCTACCTTGTCGCCTCATCTAGGCTGCGTCATGCACGCTGTCGCGGGTCTCCTCTGAGCCGCCCGAGAGCACTGCCTCGCCACCGGTCGTAGCCAGCGTAGCCACCGCCGACGAACCGCTGCCAGACTATGTTCCTAAGCTCATCTTTTCACGCTAGTATCCCTCGCCGACGGGTTCGAGCAAGGACACCTGGAGATGGACGAATCGAGTCTTTCTCTGCCGCTTGCACCGGCCGCTCCTCGCCCTTGATTCGCCGTCTGCAAGCCTGCCCCGAGCCCACTGAGCTCCCCAGCTGCATCGAGTGAGCTCCTCTCGATTTCTCCCCATCTCTCCTGCTCTATTTTACACTATAGCGCCATCCCCCGCGAGCTCCGAGCACGGCCTCCGCCATGGCCGACGAACTCAAGCAGTTCGTGCTCCCTTGCCTAGTCCAGTAGCAAGCGGTGAATCCCCGTCATAGTCTTCTCCCGACAACCCCCTGCAGTCCGGCACCACCCACCGTGGTCTGGTCCCGACGCCCTCGTGCACTCCGGCGAAGGCCGCTTCACCACCCAGAGGTCGGCACGGGACCTCCTGGGCCTGTCCTCCATCCGTGTTTGGCTTGTGGCCGGAAGCCATGGCAGGCGGCCGAGCGTGGTGTTGTGTGGCGCAAAAGCCGGTGGTGCTAGGAGGCTCGTCAGCCGGCAGCTTGCCTGGTCGGAGCCGTGGGCCCCCACGCGTGTACGGAGGCGCGAAAGCGTGTGGAGAAAAGTCACGAGGAGATGGGTGATGTTTTCTTGAACTACGTCGGTATTTCCCCAAAGAGGAAGAGATGATGCAGCACAGCAACGGTAGGTATTTCCCTCCGTGATGAGATCAAGGTTATCGAACCAGTAGGAGAACCACGCAACACCACATAAACAGTTCCTGCACACAAAGAACAAATACTTGCAGCCCGACGTAAGAGAGGGGTTGTCAATCCCTCACGGGTAAAAAGATAGGTAAAATTGTAGTAGATTGGGCAAATAGATCTCGCGGGAACGCGAGATTAAATAAATAAATAAATAAAAATTGCAGAAAAGTATTTTTGGGTTTTTGGAAATATAGATCTGAAAATAAAAGTGAATGAAAATAGATCTCGAAGGAAAATATAATAAAGAAGAGACCCGGGGGCGTAGATTTCACTAGTGACTTCTCTTGAGAAAAATAGCATACGGTGGGTAAACAAATTACTGTTGGGCAATTGATAGAACTTCAAATAATCATGATGATATCCAGGCAATGATCATTATAGGCATCACGTCCAAGATTAGTAGACCGACTCCTGCCTGCATCTACTACTATTACTCCACACATCGATCGCTATCCAGCATGCATCTAGTGTATTAAGTTCATGGAGAAACGGAGTAATGCAATAAGAACGATGACATGATGTAGACAAGATCTATTTATGTAGAAATAGACCCCATCTTGTTATCCTTAATGGCAATGATACATACGTGTCGGTTCCCCTTCTGTCACTGGGATCAAGCAACGTAGGATCGAACCCATCACAAAGCACCTCTTCCCATGGCAAGAAAAATCGATCTAGTCGGCCTAACTAAACCAAAGATTCGAAGAAGAAATACAAGGCTATAAGCAATCATGCATATAAGAGATCAAAAGACTCAAATAACTTTCATGGATAAAAACATAGATCTGATCATAAACTCAAAGTTCATCGGATCCCAACAAACACACCGCAAAAAGAGTTACATCAAATAGATCTCCAAGAGACCATTGTATTGAGAATCAAAAGAGAGAGAGAGGGGAAGCCATCGAGCTACTAACTACGGACCCGTAGGTCTACAATGAACTACTCACGCATCATCGGAGAGGCACCAATGAGGATGATGAACCCCTCCGTGATGGTGTCTAGATTGCATCTGGTGGTTCTAGAACTTGCGGCGGCTGGAATTGATTTTTGTCGATTCCCCTAGGGTTTCTGGAATATTGGGGTATTTATAGAGCAAAGAGGCGGTGCGGGAGGCAGCCGAGGTGGGCACAACCCACCAGGGCGCGCCTGGGCCCCCAGGCGCGCCCAGGTGGGTTGTGCTCCCCTCGGAGCCTCCCTCTGGTACTTCTTTGGCCCAACAGGTGTCTTCTGGTCCAGAAAAAATCACCAAAAAGTTTCGCTGCATTTGGACTCCGTTTGATATTGATTTCCTGCTAAGTAAAAAACAAGCAAAAACAGCAACTGGCACTATGTCAATAGGTTAGTCCCAAAAAATGATATAAAGTTGCTATAAAATGATTGTAAAACTTCCAAGAATGATAATATAACAGCATGGAACAATAAAAAATATTACAGATAAGGTGGAGACGTATCAATGGGGTTGAGTAGTTGCGCCGTCTTTCCTCCACCACGTGGACCTGTCGTTGGGGCCCACTCGTCAGTTTTTCACTTAAATGGTTTTAATCGAGCTATCAACGTTTTGTGAAAACTGTCAGCACAATGTTGGTGGTATTCTAAAAAAATCGAATGGTGACGGTTTTGTGAATTAGGGTCCCCAATTGTGGTGGTTTTTTGCAATTTACTCCTTCAAGGGTGGATTTGAGATTTCATTTATACCCGGGAAAAAGACATTGAACAAGATTTACCAAAACTGAAAGGAAGACGAACCTGCATCCAAAGAATCATCTGTTTGCAGACAGGCCTGATGGATGGACGGATTTCAGAATGTGATGTTTTGTTTCATCAATCAATCTGCAAAAAAGACCGAGCATGTATGTACCCAGAATTTCTCTGTGTTTCTAAAGAAGAAAGATAACAAGCGTGTACTCTGAATGTGTCTGCTTTCCTAATGACCAAAGATAACAAGTATGTACTCTGAATGTCTGTGTATTGTTTCATTATGACTTTGTTACAGTCTGTAGAGTTTCAGATGAAAGTGCTTACCTTATCTCCGCTTGAGCTAAGTTTCCCCGGAGAAGAAAGACTAATCTTGATTTCTTCTGTGACATTGTCTTGATG
Source organism: Triticum aestivum (assembly GCF_018294505.1). Taxonomy (NCBI): domain Eukaryota; kingdom Viridiplantae; phylum Streptophyta; class Magnoliopsida; order Poales; family Poaceae; genus Triticum; species Triticum aestivum. The sequence continues at coordinate 630,669,532 of NC_057799.1, forward strand.
AAGGCATCTGTGAACTGCTCCCAACCTTTGTTGGCATGTGAGTTGGTTTGGTGTCCCCTCAATACTCAGGAAAAAAATGAAAACTATTTAGCAAGATATAACCCCCGAACACTAGTAGAAAAAAGGCCATTTGTCCCGGTTCGTAAGGCCTATTTGTCCCGGTTGGGGAACTGGGACTAAAGGGTCGGTACTAAAGCCCTACACCTTTAGTCCCAGTTCTTATACCAACCGGGATAGATGGGCCTCCACGTGGTCGCTGCGGCGAGCCCATGCAAGAGGGCCTTTGGTCCCGGTTGGTAGCACCAACCGGGACCAATAAGGTACCACGCGTCAGCAGTTCAGGGGCTGGGGTTTGTGTTTTCTTTCTGAAGGGGGGGGGGGTTTGGGGGTTTTGGGGGGTTAATTTAGGTGTTTCATATATTGTGTTAGCTAGCTAATTAATAGAGAGAAGTGTCCTCTCTTATCTCCGTGCTTGGTCGATGCTACGTACTATACGTATAGAGAGGACTCGACATGCTAGCTAGTAAGCAAATGAAGGAAACCATTAAGTACAGAAGATCGTCATGAACATATGCATACAGAGAGAAGTGATATCGACCTCTCCTTCTCCGAGAGATTGGTCGAACAACAAGTTTTTGTATATCTATCCGACCCTACTGGCTACATATATACAATATAAGATCTCTTACAATATAATCCCCTAATTATATATGAACTCAGGGTCCACATGGTATTCTCCGTCTTTATTGATCACGTGGTCAAGAAAGAATCCCGCCAATTCCTCTTGAATTGCTCGCATGCGATCTGGTGCTAGGAGTTCATCCCGCATCCGAAACATCTAATTTGAAGAAGGGGGTCAATAGATATATATGAATGAATGAAACTCAACACAAATGATGGTAATAAAATAAAATTGTGAATATTATTGCTTACGCACTTCATATTGTTTGTTAGAGTAGCCCCGCTAACAGGTTGTGTGGCGGATGGACTCGCAAACGTAGTATCCACAATAATTACTCCCGGCTTCCTGCCACAACTACTTTACAAGAAATAGAGGTCAATCAAACTGATAAGCAAGCATGCTAAATGGTATTGATGAAACTAGCGCTTGAATCACTAGGAGATGCGCGGAACTAGCTAGTAGTACTTACTTTTGGGTGTGTAAGTCGCAGCTTCCCCGGCAGTCTCGGAGCTTTTGCGGTGAATTTTTTCCAAACCCTGCCAGACAAAGAAAACAATTACTTGATATCAGGAAATGAACAAAGTTGCCGGTATGGTGCGATAATGATCGATTTAACTTACTTCTCGAGCATTTTAGTCATGTCCGCATACTCCTTGGGATCTTTTCGTCTCGAGTCTAAGACGGTTACTAGTCCCTGCTCAAGCTTAATCTCTAGGAGAATATAGTGGAAGCTGCGCACGCATGCATAACTCATCAATTACATTACTATAACCTCGACTAATAAGGCAAACCGAATATGCACAAGACAGTAACACTCACTTGAAGTTGTAAGGAAAGAGTATTATAGATTTGTTTTGATTTTTTACCAACGATCGTAGCAAGTTGGCCTCGATACATTTGGCATGAAATTCAACAGTATGTGCATCTATGAGATTTGTGTTAATGAACCCAATATCACCGATTTGTCTTTTCTTCAATTCGGCGATCTTCAATCTGCATAATATAGTGAGGATAATTATTTTATATATATATATATATATATATACATGCAATGAAAGAGCTGACCTATATATAGAGACTTAATGACAGAAGTAGTACTTACAGACAGTAGCAAGTGACCGTTAATTTATCGAGGGCCTTTTTGATTGAAAAAACTGGAAGAACTCCTTAAATGGAACAGACAACAGCTCAATTCCAACGAGGTCATGCTCCTCTTTAACTCTCAGCGTCAAAGTATCCTTCCCCCCAGACTCTCTGCAGGTTTCCATGTACCAATCATGGAATCTTCGCATCATCATTGTTAGAGATCTTTCATATTTGACGAGAGGCTTCCCGTAATGGTATTTGTGTTCGTCCACCTCCATTGTATCATAATGTACATCGTCGGGCAGGTAATCTTCAAGATTGGTACCGGGCAAAATCTCCGGATGATTAGCGACGATATCGCTAGACACCTTGAGCGGGGGCACGATTGGTTCGCTTGTTCGCCGAGCTGGGCAATTTTTTCCCAGCTCGTCGTTCTGCTAACCTTCGATCATTGATAGTACTTCCTGACCAATCCGCTTCGATAAATGACCTTTCAATAACGATCATAGTCGGATTGCAGCGGAGAAGGTGGTGGTCGCTTCAGGGCATCGATAGTGCGCTTCGCTTTCACCGGATCTATCTTCTCCTCCGGAGGTGGATGTTTCCTTTCTTTCACCACTGCAAAGAAGTCCTTCACTTGGGCTTTCATGATCTCCGCATTTTCCTGTTCGGTCATCTCGTATGGTAACTTCTCTAGAGGCTTGAGAGATGGACCGAATCTGTATTGCCTCCCGCCTTTGGCTGTACTGCTAGACGCTGGAGCAGACGGAGCAGCTGCGGCTGTCTTCTTTCCTTGCTTAAGAGGGGGAGGAGAAGGACTACGACGCGCCTGAGCAGCCAGAGCGGCGGCGGGTCTCTTCCGCCTTTGCTGATGAGGCGGAGAAGGAGGAGGCTAGCTGCTCGGGCGCGCCGGCGCAGGCGGAGAAGGAGGCGGAGTGCCGCCACGTGCCGGAGAAGGAGGCGTAGTGCCCTGATCACTCGCCGGAAACCCAGCCTTCCACGGAACGGAGCCCGGCGTGCCTCGTGTCCATCCAGGGTGCTCAGGATTCCCGAGGGCCATTGTGAGCTCGTCGTTCTCTCTGTCTGGAACGAACGTCCCTTCCTATGCTGCGACAATATAGTCCTGAAGCTTCGTGACGGGTATTTTCAGTTGCTCGTCCGTCCAAATGCACTTCCCTGTTACAGGGTCCAAGGTTCCGCCAACCCTGAAGAACCAAGTCCTTGAACGGTCTGGCCAGTTCAATGTCTCTGGTTTGACCCCTTTATCAAGCAGGTCATGCTCAGCCTTGGCCCACAACGGCCGGGCTTTGAGGTAGCCACCTGACCCCGTGCGATGGTGAAGTTCCTTCTTCACAACATTTTTCTTGTTTGTCGCTGACATCTTCTTACTCTTGTCCGATGTCTTGTGGGCCACAAATTCGTCCCAGTGATCTCTGATCTTCTCAAACCGGCCGGTGAATTCCGGAGTCTTGTCTTTGTCGACAAACTTTGTTTTCAGCTTAGTCTTCCACCTCCTGAATAGATCCGCCATCTTCTTAAGAGCATGAGCCATGACCAACGGCTCTATAACTGGCTTCTCCGGATCCTCCTCTGGCGGTAGGGTGAAATTTGCCTTCAGCTCGTCCCAAAGATCATCTTTCTGCCTATCGTTGACATAGGACACCTCAGGCTCTTCCTCCTTAGGCTTATGCCATTGGTGGATGCTGATCGGGATGATGTCCCTAACAAGAACCCCGCACTGAGCAGAAAATGCTTCCTTGGTCCAGATGGGTGCAATCGGTTGGCCATCGCGCGCGATTTCTGTGATCGTGAACCTTTCATCCTGGCGCAACCTTTTCTTCGGGCCTCGTCTCGTTACCAAAGTTTGGCTTGATCCGGAGGGCTATAGAAGAAGAAAGAAGAGTTAATATATGTACATACCAAAACAATTAATGCATCAATTAGCTAGTCAGAATAGGCTTAATTAATATATATACCTCGCCGGACTTTGCAACAGCTCCCTCCTTTGTTCGGTCACCGGAGCCGTCGTCACGGTTTCCTTCTTCCACCGGCATTCGGTCAGCGGAGCCATCATAATCATGTCCCTCCTCCTCCATTGTTCGATCACCGTAGCCTGCTTCTTCACCCTGTCCTTCCAGACCATCGCCGTCATTAATATACGACAAGACATCAGTTCCGGCTGCAATTATGTCCCGCAGCACCTGGTCTGCTTCCTCGTCTCGTCTGTGCTCCATTGTTTCTGCAAATATTACAACATGGCAATTATTATACAAACATGACAGCAGGTGGATATATTAGTGGCAAACGTAGACCTAGCTAGCTAATCACAACAAGGAATCATATTAGTGGCCTCGACGCTTCTCTAGGGTTTGGGGTGGCCTCGGCAACGCTTATAGGGTTCGGGGTGGCCTCGACGACAACGCTCTTTTAACTTGGTAAATTCTGGATGTGCAGAAAATTGTCTAGTGTCAAAGGGTTCAACAAAACCATGTCTTCATCATTAGGCGAAAGTAACAGGCGCATGGTGGTACGAAGTTCTCCAAAGTTGTTCTGGAACAGAGTCCTGGATAGGATAATTTGTACAAAAAAACGAATTATCCTATCCGGGACTCCGTTCCAGAATAACTTTGGAGAGCTTCATACCATCATGCCCCGGTTACTTCCGGCTAATGATGAAGCCATGGATTTCTTCAATACTTTGACACTAGGCAACCTATCGACCCCTCGGCGATCCTCGACCCTCGACCGCTCGGCGATCCACGACCCTCTACCCTAGTTCCCGACCCTCGACCCCGTCATGTCACGTTTGTCTAGTGTCAAAGGATTCAACAAAACCATGTCTTCATCATTAGGCGAAAGTAACAGGCGCATGATGGTATGAAGCTCTTCAAAGTTGTTCTGGGACGGAGTCCCAGATAGGATAATTCGCTTTTTGGTACAAAGTTCAGCAAGAGCCTTCCGAATATCGCTATTTGGAAGGCGTTTGCTGAAATTCGTACCAATAGGCGGATTATCCTATCCGGGACTCCATTCCAGAACAACTTTGCAGAACTTCGTACCGACATGCCCCGGTTACTTCCGGCTAATGATGAAGGCATGGATTTCTTATATACTTTGACACTAGGCAACCTCTCGACCCCTCGGTGATCCTCGACCCTCGGCCCCTCGACGACCCTCGACCCTTGAACCCTCGGCCCCTCGACGACCCTCGAACCCTCGACCCTCAACCCCTCGACCCTCGAACCCTCGGTGACCCTCGACCCTCTACCCTAGCTTGTTCCCAACCC
>NC_057799.1:630675680-630676269 GCF_018294505.1 Triticum aestivum
GATGGCGTCGGGCAGCCTGGCGGCGTCGATGAGTTCGACGTCGTCGGCGGGGCAAATGGTCGATGAAACTGAAAAATTTCACAAGTCCTGCTTATATACACGAAGCATTGGTCCCGGTTCGTGGCACAAACCGGTACCAATGCCCCCCTTTAGTTCCGGTTGGTGCCACCAACCGGGACCAAAGGTCTCTTTTCAGCAGCCGAAAGGGCGGGAAGAAGAGACCTTTGGTCCCGATTGGTGGCACCAACCGGGACTAAAGGGGGGCATTGGTATCGGTTCGTGGCACCAACCGGGACCAATGCCACCCTTTAGTCCCGGTTGGTGCCACCAACCGGGACCAAAGGCCTTGCGCTGCCCGCGTCAAAAGTTTAGTCCCACCTCGCTAGCTGAGGGAGCTCGAGAGTGGTTTATAAGCGCTGTTGCGCCCACCCTCTCGAGCTCCTCTCAATTACAGGCTTTCGGGCCTAACCTGTCACTGTGTGCCTGTGGGCCTACTAGGCCTGTTGCGGGCCTGAATCCTGGCCCATGATTGGGTTTCTAGTCGTATTCAGGCCGTGCTGGCCCAGTAGGTGGCACTTTTATGTTTTCG
>NC_057799.1:630676555-630684214 GCF_018294505.1 Triticum aestivum
AATATATTTTGAGTGATTCTTTTTCCTACTATTTAGTATTACTGCATTTTTATCATTATATTCAAAAACAGATTTTGTTATTTTAATTTCTATCAAAAAAATTCTTTATGAAAATTCTTTTTTGCTATTAAATTTTGTAAGAAAAAAAATATTTATGATAATTCTTTTTGCTTTTCATGTTTTGAACAGAAAATACTTTGATAATTTTAGTTGCATAAATTTTATATAATTTTAGTTTAAAAATACTAGAGGTTTATAAAAGCTTTTTAGTTGATTCCTTTTGCTATTAGAGTTTTATAAAAGTTTTTTAGTTGATTTTCTTTTTGCTATTGAAGAATATTATAGTTTTGTTTTAGTTGATCATAACAGAATATTTTAATTGATTATTTTTAGTTCATTCTTTTAGCTATTAGTTCATTTTTTGCTATTAGTTCATTTCTTTTTTATATTAGTTCATTCTTTGAGCTAAATGACCCTGAAATTGAAAAGCACTACTAATGAACTCTGAAAAGGTTGAAAGTTGGCATGGTATCATCATTTCACCCACATAGCATGTTCTAGAAAGTTGAGAGGGTTACGGGGAAAACTGGATGCACTTCGTGTGCAAAACAGACAATCTCTTTCGAAGTATCAGGGTTTCATACGGAAACTCATTTGTTACATGGCTATTCTAGATCAAAGGCATCATCACAATAGTCGTGGAGAGAAAGTCTTCACTTTTTCTTCGCTTCTATCCTTTGCTTATTGCGCCGTAACCATGGATAATCTTCATCGTTTAACAGGGTGCTTGGGTCAGCCTTGACTTTGAAGGAAGGAATTTCATGAAACTTTTCATAATCTTTGGACATGTCTGTCTTGCCCTCCACTCCCGCGATGTCTCTTTTTCCTGAAAGAACTATGTGGCGCTTTGGCTCATCGTATGATGTGTTCGCTTCCTTATCTTTTCTTTTTCTCGGTTTGGCTCATCGTATGATGTGTTCGCTTCCTTATCTTTTCTTTCACATAGAAAACCTGCTCCACATCATTGGCTAGGACGAACAGTTCGTCTATGTACCCAAGCTTGTTCAGATCCACTGTTGTCATTCCGTACTGTGGGTCTACCTGTACCCCGCCTCCTGACAGATTGACCCATTTGCACTTAAACAATGGGACCTTAAGATCATGTCCGTAGTCAAGTTCCCATATGTCCATTATGTAACCATAATATGTGTCCTTTTCCCTCTTGGTTACTACATCAAAGCGGACACCGCTGTTTTGGTTGGTGCTCTTTTGATCTTGGACGATCGTGTAAAATGTATTCTCATTTATCTCGTATCCCCTGGACAACGAGTACATCTCATCACAAACAGTGTTGTCACCTCTGAGACGTGTTTCCAACCAACTGCCGAAAGTCCTGATGTGTTCACATGTAATCCAGTCGTCACACTGCTCCGGGTGTTTGGAGCGCAGACTGTTCTTGTATTCATCGACATACGGGGTCACCAAGGTAGAGTTCTGTAGAATTATGTAGTGTGCTTCAGACCAAGAATGCCCGTCCCTGCATATTATTGAGTCCCCTCCAAGCATGCCTTTTCCAGTCAGTCTCCGCTCAAACCGCGATTTACGGAGACCAAACTTATTAAGGCCAGGAATGAAGTCAACACAAAATCCAATGACATCCTCTGTTTGATGGCCCATGGAGATGCTTCCTTCTGGCCTAGCGCGGTTACGGACATATTTCTTTAGGACTCCCATGAACCTCTCAAATGGGAACATATTGTGTAGAAATACAGGGCCAAAATGACAATCTCGTTGACTAGATGAACTAGGACGTGCGTCATGATATTGAAGAAGGATGGTGGGAACACCAGCTCGAAACTGACAAGACATTCACATCACTCCTTAGCCTTGGTATGATTTCTGGATCGATCACGTTCTGAGAGATTGCACTGAGGAATGCACATAGCTTCACAATGGCTAATCGGACGTTTTCCGGTAGAAGCCCCCTCAATGGAAACGGAAGCAGTTGCGTCATAATCATGTGTCAGTCATGAGACTTTAGGTTCTGGAACTTCTTCTCTGGCATATTTATTATTCCCTTTATATTCGACGAGAAGCCAGACGGGACCTTCATACTGAGCAGGCATTCAAAGAAGATTTCCTTCTCTTCTTTGGTAAGAGTGTAGCTGGCAGGACCTTCATACTGCTTTGGAGGCATCCGTCTTTTTGGTGCAAACGTTGCAGGTCCTCCCGTGCCTCCGGTGTATCTTTTGTCTTCCCATACACGCCCAAGATGCCTAGCAGGTTCACGCAAAGGTTCTTCGTCACGTGCATCACGTCGATTGAAGAGCGGACCTCTAGGTCTTTCCAGTAGGGTAGGTCCCAAATTATAGATTTCTTCTTCCACATGGGTGCGCGTCCCTCAGCGTCATTCGAAACAGATAGTCCGCCGGGATCCTTTCCAAAGATTACGTGTAATCATTGACCATAGCAAGTACGTGATCACCGGTACATGCACATCCAAGGAGGAAGGTTCTACATACATAGAGTCACGGGCCAGGTGCTGTGATTGCTGCTCTGCTCCAGGAAAGGATTAATGCCATCCGCACTTAAACCAAACCATACGTTCCTTGGGTCACCTGCAAACTCGGCCCAGTACTTTCTCTCGATTTTTCTCCACTGTGACCCGTCAGCGGGTGCTCTCAACTTCCCATCTTTCTTACGGTCCTCACTGTGCCATCGCATCAACTTGGCATGCTCTTTGTTTCTGAACAGTCGTTTCAACCGTGGTATTATAGGAGCATACCACATCACCTTCGCAGGAACCCTCTTCCTGGGGGGCTCGCCGTCAACATCACCAGGGTCATCTCGTCTGATCTTATACCGCAATGCACCGCATACCGGGCATGCGTTCAAATCCTCGTACGCACCGTGGTAGAGGATGCAGTCATTAGGGCATGCATGTATCTTCTGCACCTCCAATCCTAGAGGGCATACGACGTTCTTTGTTGCGTACGTACTGTCAGGCAATTCGTTATCCTTTGGAAGCTTCTTCTTCAATATTTTCAGTAGCTTCTCAAATCCTTTGTCAGGCACAGCATTCTCTGCCTTCCACTGCAGCAATTCCAGTACGGTACCGAGCTTTGTGTTGCCATCTTCGCAGTTGGGGTACAACCCTTTTTTGTGATCCTCTAACATGTGATCGAACTTCAGCTTCTCCTTTTGACTTTCGCACTGTCTCCTGGCATCAACAATGACCCGGCGGAGATCATCATCGGGCACAATATCGTCTGGTTCCTCTTGATCTTCAGCAACTTCCCTCGTTGCAGCATCACCGTATTCCGGGGGCACATAGTTGCCATCGTCCTCTTCTTCTTCGCTGTCTTCCATCATAACCCCTATTTCTCCGTGCCTGGTCCAAACATTATAGTGTGGCATGAAACCCTTATAAAGGAGGTGGGTGTGAAGGATTTCCCAGTTAGAGTAAGACTTCGTATTCCCACATATAGGGCATGTACAGCACATAAAACCATTCTACTTGTTTGGCTCAGCCACTTGGAGAAAATTATGCACGCCCTTAACGTACTCGGAGGTGTGTCTGTCACCGTACATCCATTGCCGGTTCATCTGCGTGCATTATATATAATTAAGTGTGTCAAAAACCATTACTGAATATCATGGATAGATAAGTGACCAAATTAATAGAAGTTCATCATCACATTAAAACCAAAGTACATACATAGTTCTCATTGAACAACATATAGCTCTCCAGAGCATCTAATTAAACCATACATTGAAACTATGTAAAACATTTCAATGCAACAACAAATGCGATCATAATCGTAATCAAGGTAACAATTGATCCTAAGGCATAATGATACCAAGCCTCGGTATGAATGGCATATTTTCTAATCTTTCTAATCTTCAAACGCATTGCGTCCATCTTGATCTTGTGATCATCGACGACATCCGCAACATGCAACTCCAATATCATCTTCTCCTCCTCAATTTTTTTTCCTTCAAGTAATTGTTTTCTTCTTCAACTAAATTTAACCTCTCGGCAATAGGGTCGGTTGGAATTTCCGGTTCACATACCTCCTAGATAAATAAAATCTATGTCACGTTGGTCAGCATAATTGTCATAAACAATAAATGAACCAAATAGTTATAAAAGATAATATATACCACATCCGAATCATAGACAGGATGAGGGCCGACGGGGGCGGATACCAAAACCATCGCACTATATAATAACAAGCAATAATAAAAGTAAGAAAATTAGACAACTATCTATCTAAAGTAAGAATTCTTTTCTTTCAGAAAGAAGATAAGAACAGGAGGCTCACCACGGTGGTGCCGACGACGAGATCGGCGCGGGCGATCGACGCTGGTGAAGACGGGAACGGGACGTGACGGACCGCTAAACCTAGACAAATCTCCGGGACAATGGAGCTTGGAGGTCGAGCTTCGAGAGAAGAAAGCTTAACTAGTGTGGCTCGGGCATTTCATCGAACACCTCATGTGCATAGGAGGCGAGCCAGAGCAACACAAAGCTCTCCCCTCGCCGGCCAGAAAAAACAGAGCAGTGTGGACTGCTCTGCTGCGGCGATGGGGTATATATAGGCAACTCATTGGTCCCAGTTCATGGCAGGAACCGGGACTAAAGGCCCCTCTTCTGTCCCAGTTCCAGCCACGAACCGGGACCAATGGCTGTGGGCCATGAGCGAGGGCCATTGGTCCCGGTTCGTGCCTAGAACCGGGAAAAAATGGGTCCACACGAACCGGGACAAATGCCTCCTGAGGCCCGGCCGGCCCCGTGGGCGCACGAACCAGGACGTATGCCCCCATGGGTCCCGGTTGGTGACAGAACCGGGACTAATGGGTTGGCCAGGCCCCAACCAAAGCCCTGTTTTCTACTAGTGGAACATGTCAATTCTACCGCAGCATACAAGTGCACCACTAAAAGGGATAAATTCATAGCGCAGTCTCAGATGATCAACTCTGGGTCTACAATGCTTTTTTAAAGAGAATATATTAACATCACGAACATATTAATTACACCCAGCCTCTGCACCAACGAGATATCGAAAGACATTCAGGATGCACACAACCAAGAACAAAATAAAGAAGAGGGAAATATAAAACAAAGACCCCATTGCAGTGATAAAACACTCGCAACAACAACACTCTAACCACCACCAAAGACAACACTCGGACCGCAAAAGAGATTCTCCTTAAGCGGCGCCTCCAAGAAGGAAAAAATGCACAAGCGTTGTCGTTGCCCAATCAAGGATCTTGAGTTTTCACCGTGAAGAAAGTCTGAGATCACAAAACAATGCCTTCAGCAAGGCCATTGCCAGGTAAAACCAATGGAACCCAGGCCTTGGGCTTTCACCCTGGAGATTGCGGCTCTGTACTCAAGAAGCACCACCAGAAGTGCTTTCCACATGTGTTGCCGCCCCCTCCTACGAAGGCCATTGCTGCAAGTACTCGACACCCGACACACAGGAACAACCTGTGCCACAAGTCTTCATCGTAACTAAAACTCCTCTCAGCCATTACAAGCCTCCGATCGCAGCCACCGTGACTTTCTTCACCACTGTCAATGCATGGAACATGTCTACAATGCTAAATAGAAAAGGATCCACAATGTGCAACCAAGCTAGACTAAGCTAATAACATCAAATACTAGAAAAAAATATTGTTGCAACTACAAAAATAACGTGAAGCACATCTAAATAGAACAAAAAATAACATAGTTTTCTAATCAAGATTCAATTGCATAAAGTAATTTCAATTGGTGTGCACGAATAAGAGCTAAGGAACAACAGATGTTTCATCCCAATGAGATAAAAGGCTTACCTGTTAGCGCGGTATTGAGCATAAGAATACCCTGCAAGATACAACTTATTTTTCGAGTTAGTGAACACTTCTCCAAAAGAAAGTTAAAATACATCTTATGGTGCGCTATTGGGAAATGAGGAAACAACACTAATATGAGCAAATATGGCCATAGGCTGTAGCAGGCATTGTTTTCTATATGTCTTAATTCTCATGAAGCTACCTTGTTTCAGGTTCATTATCGCCTTCATGCCTATCCAAAGTAGATTCTTATTGTTAGAACAAAATATAGTGTAGCAAACCAATTGCTTCTGCAACATCCTATATGAGATAAATGGTTAGAAATTTTAAAATTTCTTAGTTCAATTGATAATTGTAGTGACATGTTGACATGGATTTGGCCAAAACTAGAATAAAGAAGAGGGTGACAATTAATCAAATTTATACAAAACTGTTTTTGTGTACTTCTAGAGTGAAGGCACATGATTTGGGGGACTTGATACTTGATAGATATCCTCTCTGCAATACAACCGCAAGATTGCCTAAGCCCTTTGGGGTTGTAACATGTGAGAAGATACACACCCTTTCATGGTATATTAGTGCATATTGATCCTCAGAGTGGAATGGGAGTGAATATTAAGGAAACCAAGAACGTAAACTTGTTATTTGTGTGTGTATATTATTTACTCTTGACGTTTTATCAAACGATTTTACCTGCACAGCCCATCTTTCCAAATTCCCATGGGATGGTATAGTACACCCAAGATCTTTATACTGCTCTTTAAATATGTTTTGTAAGGTGGAAGGAATTTTGATCCCCTCTGGTACTGAAAATGACAACTCCATGGCCTGGCCCGGACTATGGTATGGATACTAAAAAGTAGACAATCTGCAACATGAAATGCTGAAACGAATGTTATAAATAAAATCTAAACTTTTGCAAGAAACAGTACTTGTGGTGTCTTGCGCACTTCTATCATTAAGCAAACACCACTAAGTATTACGTGAGGCTAAGAACCCTGCAATAACAGACGCAAATAATGGAAAGAACATTTTAATACTTCTGCTTTGCTACACCCCCAAAAAACACATCAACGGAGAAGATCTGTCCATACTCCTTCATAATAAAGGGTAGGATGGTATTTTTTTAAAAGTGTGTTCTGCGTGCCGAGTGCGATACGCAGCATGTGCACGTACCTCCTTGGGCCAGCCCATTTTACACTTTTCTTCTTCTTCTGTAGATGAGATTCGAATCGAACCTAGCACTTGCGCTTAGTACAACCGCGGTAACCAACTGGACTACTTTCTTGTTGTCTCTAGTTACCTTCCTTTTTGTTCTTCAAATATAACAGTAACCAACGCGAGCCAGTTTTTTTCGCTTCTGTTTGCCTGCTTTTTTCTTCTTTTTTATCTTTCTCTTCTATTTTCTTTTTCATTTTTTTCAAAATTTGTGAACTATTTTTAAATCATGATTTTTTTTCTTATATATGTGAACTTTTCAAATTCGTGAACATTTTCTTAAATTCGTGAACTTTGTTTTCAATTCCCCGAACGTTTTTCAAATCCATGAACTTTATTCAACTTTAAAAAAAATTACAGCCCTTGTTTTTTTTTCAAAACTGATGAACTTTTTTCAAATCCGTGAACGCTTGGGCCGGCCCAACAGGTGCCCGACGGGAGCAATGTGGTCCCCTTGTTGGGCCAGGTCCTAAGTGTTTTTTTTTCTATTTTTTCTTTTTACTCATTTTCTATTTCAAAAACTGTTCTGGAATTAAAAAATGTGTCCCTTTTCAGATTTTTTTTTCAAATTTAAGAAATGTTTTGGAATTGCAAAATATG